>NC_056746.1:658287213-658297213 GCF_019279795.1 Protopterus annectens
TTAAGCAAAGTGGTGAAAGTAATAACTCTGTGAGGGGGAGTAGAAGTATGCTTGACAAGATAATTGGTCACATTTTCCAACCCTTCATGATGAGGAATGTTGGGGTATAAAGCTACCACATCCAAAGTGACTAGTGTGCATTGTCCATCAAGAGGTGGGCACCTGTAGAGTTCATCTAAAAATACCCAAGAGTCCTGTAGGTAAAACTGAGACTCTTGAACTAATGGATTAAGGAAAAAATCCAACAAGGCTGAAATAAATTCAGTTTTGGTTTTCCCAGATGCCACAATGTGCCTAAGAGGGGGATTTGTATGGGTTTTTATGGGTTTTCGGTATCCCAAAAAATCTGCCCACCTGTGATGATTTGACTTCCATGTAATCTATTTCTAGCTCAGAAATACTACCTTCCTGATATAGTCTGGCTAAGGTATTATCAATCCTCAAAAAACTGTTGGAAACAAAATCAGGGGAAACTATTTTGTATTTTTCAGTGTCAGCTAATATAGCTTCCATCTTACTGTTATAACATTTTGTTTCCATAATAACAATGCCCGCTCCCTTGTCAGCTTTAAGGATTTTAATGTCAGGATTCACACTAAAGCTATCAACTGCTGCCCTCTCTTCCTTAGTTAAATTATGCCATTTAAAAGGAGTTTTACTGCTTAAAGTAGCTGTTATTTCTCTCTCCCAAACCTTTGAAAAAATGTTCAAAGCTGGATTAAGAGGGGGGATCAAATGTGCTCTTCCTTTTTAAAGGAGACACTGGACTAACATCTGATTCAGTACTATCACTGTCTGTAGATGTAGAACCAGAATCACAATCAATAGCATCGATAGGCAACCCACCAGAGTTAGCTACAATATCCAAGTTAGTAACTTCATCAACATCAGTACCATCAATAAAAGCATTAAAATTCTTGTTTTTTATGCCCTCGTTTAAGTTAAGTTTTCTGCAAAAAAAGCTTAAGATCAATTAAAACATTAGTAACAGAAGCCCTTTGTGAGGGAATGAAGTTCAAAAGCCTTTGCGTAAACAGTTAAACAGTGTTCATCAAGAGTAATGTCTGTAAGATTAAAAATGTCTTGGGTGTGTACAAGGTCAGGAAACGGGTTGTTAGAAGCAGTTAAAAATGTGTCTGTCCTCTTGCTCTGCTTCTTCCTCTCCCTCTCGCTCTCCCTCTCACTTTGCCTCGACTCCTTCCTCTGGAAAAAATCATAGGACTCTGTCTGGTCGTGGGGCTGAACAATAAAAAATGATCAGCACTAGTGGAAGCAATGGGATCAACACTGTCTATATGTTTGAACTGTCCATTTTGTGCTGTGAATGTATTTTTAACAGTAAAGTGGTTGGGATATGTTAAAAGCCTCTCGAAACTAGTGCTTTGTCTCTTAACTGCATGAGAAACCGGAGTAGATTCCTTGAGAGTGTTGTGACTTGAAATCAACTAACTTTGCGGTAACAGTTCACTCTGGTCACAAGAACCGTTAACTTTAACAGGAGAACTACCAGCTTCTTCATCTCTATTGTTAGTATTCAAAGGAAATACGATGGGTGCTTCTTTACAATTTCTATTAAACAAATCCTGTGCTTCTTCATAAACATTCACATTCTGTGCCAAATGCGAAGAGTTAATTACATGACCTGAACTAAAAAGTACATTATTAGAAGCAAAAGGTCTTTTAAACTTAATACCGCTGGTTTTAAGCGGGTAAGCATTATCGTACTTATATTGCTGAAAGTCCCTATAAAGTTTTCTTTTCTTTTTACTAATCAGGATGGCCACGTCTAGATAACTTCCCTTCTAAAAATAACCATTCTTTTCTCACCTGTTGAAAGAACGCATGCCCCAGTATAGCAGAGTTAAGTGCAGTAATATCGTCGCTCAGAGCGTTCAGTTTATTTTGATGGTGTCCGATCAGTAACCTAAGCATTTCCAAGCCGGTTGAGTTAAAAACTGAACAAAGGGAAGTGTAAAGATCGCTGTCCTTATTAATGCCATTGGGGAATCGACTCATCCTAAGGCCTTGAGGTATAACTTTAAGATCTCTACAAGTAGAGAGATATAGAATGTCATACTCGATGCTCTTGTAAACAGTAAGAAGCTTCTCCAATTTAAAAATTGCAATGAACCAGAGTAACGTGTTTAGGGTCAGTATGTATATTCAAATTGGAGTCATTAATATCATCCAGACCAATAAAGGGGTTAGAAATGTTAGGAGACAACAGTCTTTTAACGAAGCAAGCTTCAGCAGTGTGATTTTCTTCATGCACAACATTATGTGGATCATTAGGCAGATTAGATGTAGAGTTTTCAATACAACTACTGCTGGGAGTAGCATGGCTTAGTCTATGAAACAAATCCTGTGTTTTTTCAACAGCTGTGTTAAACGATTTCATCGCAGAAGCCAATTCAAATGGAATGCTGTACGTGGAAACATCCAATAAGTTCATGCTGCTATTCTCTATTTGTGTACCAATATCAGCTTGTTTCTCTGAAAATTCATCCATTTCCAGACAGTTCAGTTTTTTTTCCTTTGTCCATTCTGATGAAATCTACGGTCAGTAGAAGAAAGCGCTCAACCTGATTTTATTTTGTGGTACATTAAACCTGTTTTTTATATACGAACTGGATCGTGACACTTGCTTCTTGGAATCTTATTGTTTTTACTTGTTAAAATGTTCTAACTACACTAGAACAGGATGTGGAGGGATGTACAAATGTGAGTCTTGTAACTGGTGCCACAAGGTGAAATCAGGCAGCAAATTTACAGTGAATGGTATAGACCATTATGTAAAAGGTAAATATAACTGTCACTCCAAGGCAGTGGTCTGCATGGCTACATGTGACCAATGCCTAGCATTTTATGTAGGGAAAACAAAAAGGAATTTTAATGCCAGAATTTATGAACACAACTATGCCATAAGAAAGAATAATATTAATAATGCTTTAGTGAGGCATATTCAGAACAATAATGGCCACAATTTCACATTTAAGGCAATAGACCGTGTAGACATCAGTGACAAAAAGCCTTGGGGACTTCAGTTAGAGTTAAAGGAGTTAAGGTGGCAAATCTTACTACAGGCAGATAGATGGCCAGGGATAAATGACAGGACATCCATCTCTCCTGTATTGAAATTAAAAGCCCTAGAAAGGAAAAAATATCTCAAACATTTGTTAAGCACAAGCACTTTTTTATGTATTTGGCTTTGGTAAACATTTTAGCATTATGTGAATATTTAACATGAGTTTTTAAAAATGACTTTGGTTTTAGTTTTATCCTATTTAGAATCATTCATGACACAAGTATGAGACTAATAATTTATCTTTTAATTACAAGTATTAGTTGTATTTAAGATGCAACAGTTTCAATTGTAACACAGTCATCAAGGGGTTAATTAATGTTCTGTCTCAGTGTTGCTTAGCTAGCTGCCTCTCTTTGCTTACCCAGTCAGTGTTTTTTATATGTATATAAATGGCTGTCTTACATTTTAATGGTGTCTGATGAAGTTAACACTTGTTTAACGAAAGCTCTCACATTTTATTTGTTTTTCTTGTGGATTTTTATTATTAAATACACCTTTGGTTTATCATCACCTGAGTGATTTGTGCCTGTGAAACTCTGTCTGCCAGCATTTTTATTTATTTAGTTTGTTTTGCTGCTTCTGTTTTTTTGAGTTTGTTCATGGCTTCTGGCAGCATGGAGTTATCAGGCACACCCATACCTCTCAACCTGGAAACATCAAAAATCTGGACAGGGCCCATGAAAAATAGGTACAAATCTGTACGCTGATTAACATCTAATTTGCGTACATAATTACGTAACCCCACCCACTCCGATGGAATTGTGGGATACCAACCTTCAAAGGCAAACTGAAGAACAGACAACTAAAATATGGCACCAGAGTCCCCTTGCAGCCATCCCAATGTCCCATTACCTGGCTATTTCTCCCCATTTACCATAAACACGAATGTGTGCATACTGCTTTACTTCTACAATGATTATTTGCACTTTATTTTTACATTTTACAGCACAACAATGCAGAAACACTAATGGACATCAGGTAAACAAAGCAATACTGTCTCACAATGAAAATAGGCAAGGCATTAAAACTTCTCTGCCCTTGAAACTCACATTCATTGAAACAGCATTGAAACCCACACCACATCCAAAGAAAATGCATCTGGCCAGTGGTGGATAAAGATTACCTTTGGGCTGTTTTCAAATCATTGGCCCCTTGTGCACAAAACAAGAACCATACATGTTTTCTTTTCTTTGATGGACCTTCCTGACTTTATTAAATTATATTCCATGTATAATACAACACACTTGTTAGAGCGCATTTTAAATTTATTATTTTTCCAGTAGGCTGTACTGTAGGCAATGAAACAAAATGCATGAACCAATAATAACAAAACTGCCAAATTCAGAACATTTCTATCATAAAAGTCTACTTCCACACCCACACTATAAATACAGCATCAAAAAGGAGGTGGGGACTCTTCTGTATCATAGTGCTGTGTCTCTCACCAAACAGAAGAGTATGACTGATATTTGTAAACAGTGATGCAAATAATTTCAACATATATAACTAATAATATAAATAATGATTATAATGTTATATACAGAATGCATTGTAAACAGAGCAATGTAGACCCTGTAATAAATGGTAACCATTTTTTTAAATGTGTCTAAATAATTCCACATTAAAGAGATTTATAACTAATGAAGAGGTTGCTGCTAGCAAACAACTTTATATTTCATTGTTTCATCTACAGATAAGTGCCTGTTGCCCTTGAGGAATAAATTGCCTATGTTACATCAAAAAAATAATAAGCTAATAATATTGCAATAGGGAATGGATAGTAAACTGATAACAGGTTCAGTTACTAGTTATCGCTGCCAAAGAGGGTGTTCTCAGGACTGCAGCATCCACCTCTTTAAAAGTACAACATTGACACAGTACAGTATCAGTACTGCATCTACATACTGTGGGAGTAGAACCCACAGCCTACTGCATCAAAAGCAAGTATTCTACCTGTTATGCTACTAACAGTGGTGGAAGCAGACTTCACATAAGCAGCACTAAACTTCTCTTCCCCTGAAGCTCTCAAGTAGTCAGCTCTTTGTAAAACCCACTCGACACTCACCTGTATCTCTCAACTTTGCAGCACAAAAATCCGAAAAAAAAACAATTTATTCGGGGGACAAAAGCCCAAAAAAACAGGGAGGGATACATTTTAAATGTTGCTTGTATAATCTTGGAAAGTTGCTAGAATAAAATGTTGTGTTACCACAATGTGTTTCTTGAAAGATAGTAAGACAAACTTAAATGGCTATAATTTAGTGAATTCTGTTCTCACCATAGCTCTCAACCTCTTAGCACAAAACACATGGACAAAGCCAATAATGGGGGAATACAGCCCCCAGACATAGTCAGTGAATTCAGTTCTCACTATAGCTCTCAACCTTTTAGCACAAAAAACCTGGACAAAGCCAATAATGGGAGAATACAGCTCCAAAAAATTTCAAATATTGCTCTTATAAACATAGAAAATTTCTAGAATAAAAAGTTTTGTGTTGCCATGTATTTTCTGAAGAATATGAAGTCTGAAATTCAATTGCCTGTCATGTAGTGAATTTAGTCCTCACTGATTTGCCACAAAAATCCAGGAAACCACAGATTTTATGAAGAACAGAACAAAAATTAGGCAAAAAGCTGTACAGTTTTCACAAGTGGTGGTGGGTAGGGAATTCGGGCTCTTGTTACCTGTACCCAAAATGCAGGGTTTGAGCCTGAGTAACTCTAGCCACCAGGGATATTTAACTGGGGCAATACACAGACACACACACACATCTATAATGCAGACTAAAATGCATAACACACACACCTAATGCAATCTTGCAGAATGCAATACATAACTATAATGCAGACTAAAATGCATAACACACACACCTAATGCAGTCTTGCAGAATGCAATACATAACACAACCCAAATGAACTTCAAAAAGAGTGTGCAGACTAAAATGCATAACACACAGCAGCTTTGTTTAAATGAAGAAGCATGAAGCCCAGCAAACAGCAGATTTGTTCAAACAGAGCAGCCCAGCAAAGATTCGCGCTCAAACAGACACACTTCCTAATTTGTTCAACATACCTGCCTAGCCCAAATAAATACAGGAATGGAGCACCCTAAAATGCAGTCTTGCAGAATACAATACATAGCCCAGCAAATGGAGCAGCCAAAATAAACACTTTAAATTGCATGCAGCCAGCAGGTTAAATTACAGTAGATAAAAATGCAGAGCAAAAACTTTCAGAATAAAATACATAACACACAGCAGCTTTGTTTTAATGGAGAAGTCCTGCAAACAGCAGCTTTCTTCAAACGGAGCTGCACCTCAGCAAAGACTTGCGCTCAAACGGAGTAACGGACACAATTCTTAAATTGTTTAAAACGGGATGTACTAAGCCCAGCAAACACAAGCTTTCTTCAAACGGAGCTGCACCTCAGCAAAGACTTGCGCTCAAATGGAGTAACGGACACAATTCTTAAATTGTTCAAAACGGGGTGTACTAAGCCCAGCAAACAGCAGCTTTCTTCAAACGGAGCTGCACTCCAGCAAAGACTTGCACTCAAACAGAGTAACGGACACACTTCTTAAATTGTTCAAAACGGAGCATACTTACTTGTCCCTAGCTTGCAGCAGAATACACGCAGCAGCCCAGCATGGAGCCGAAAGATAATCGGTAGCCTCAGACACATCAGACAGACACACAACTCTCTTAAGAGGAAGATTGTGCAGCACAGTCCCCAGAAATATGGATAAGTAATTAAACTCCATCACTGTGTGTGTAGCAAAATGAAAATGGCATTACCTAAACGAATAACTCTGCAGCTAAACTCCATCACTGTGTCGGTAAATGAAACAGCATTAAAATCTGCCCAGACTGCAAACAGATGCTCGCGAGTATTCAAAACAGGCAGCTCCATTTACAAAACAAGTATTTAGACATACGTGCATGTCTGAACTGAATTCTGACAGGCTGGCGGAGCTGACGTCATTGTGCGCGTGATGACATCAGCTCTGAAAGCGCAGAATCTAAAAAATAGATTAAAAAATCGGAAATGAAGGGGCGCCACTTGGGAATCGTGGCACCCCTTCATTGGGACCCCAAAACTCGGTAAAAAACGAGTAATTCGGGACGGTTGGGAGGTCTGGGCACAACAACAGCTAACAAAGAGCATGAAGGAAACAACTCGGAGATTGGACAGCTTACTGCTCTTATTCTACAACTAATCCAGAGGATGGATCGTCTGTGTGAACATTTGGGACTGAATAGTACACTTCTGCTCTTGCACACTCGAATCAGCATGGGGAGCCAAGCGAGCATGCTACTAACTTTCACAATACACCTTTATGCCTCATTTCTGATTCACAGCAAAGTGAAATGAGGCAGGAAGGCACAACGGATCTGCGCATGGCAGGAATGAGTTTTTCTGACAACAGGAACTCTCAGAATGCTGCAGGAAGAAATGGACTAACCGAATCTCTTAACAAGGACATTCCTCAGTTGGAGGAGTGGCTGCGGAATGGGGTTTCACTTAAGAGAAGCATCAAACACAATAGCCCTTCCTTGGAAGGTAAGCTGACAGATTTTGATGTTAAATTATCACGATGCAAGAAATTCCAACTGGAAAACACCTACCTAAGGGAATGCACTAGACTAAAAGTGGTTCCCAAAGGTTTAAGGGTCTGGCGCTTTCCTACTGGTTTACAGCATGACTCTGTTTTGTGCACTGAATTAGTTAACTTATTTGATAAATGTTGGCTCGACCTTTTAGAACTTTTAATTAAACATAACAACAGTGAACTGGAGCTGTTATTCAAAGACCTTGCAATTCTAGACGCTGCCATCCATGAGGATCATGAGTATAGCAACATGAAATATGAACATTACAGGATTTACACTAGCATTGACCAGCACATAACAGAACTGAAAGCTGATAAACTGAACAAGCTGGACAAGGATGTTCAGGACTATGCTAATGGTATGGCCTACCCTAAACCTCCTGGTTCATACAAAAAAATTTAAAGCACCACGAGGGGAAAGTAACAAGCAATTACCACACCCTCCTGAAGTAACTGGCAATGATGAATGTAGGTTTGAAGAGACTAATGATGCGATTTTAAACTATGATGCTGAATTTCCAGAACTCAGGAGAAGTGAAAGAATTAGGAACAAAAGCCATTACAACAATAGTTAGCAACCACAGGGTGGCTACCAACCACAGGTTTTTCAGGGGGCCAGGCCAAAGAACAGGAACTGGAGAGCTTAGCATCTCCACTAGTGCTTTCTGTTCACCATGTTAATGTTAATGACTCCTTCATTAATGTAAGCACCCCAACACCAGTGGACTCTGTTCAAAAAGCAGGTACCTATACTGTGGTTTTTAACCACCAAAAAGACTTTTCAGTATACAATTATTCTACTTTATGTATAAATAAAACTACAGCTGACTTATTGTCTAAGGGAATGTATTTTGTACCTGGTAAGAGATTTAATGTTGTAAACACTATGTTAGATCTGAAACTTTATTTAAGAAAGTTGAATTTGACCTTACTACATGGTATTACCTCTCAAACTAAAGTCAGTGAAGGCAGCATTTTTAAGATCAGTTCTAACTACAACCCTCCTTTGCACCTGAAACTAGCAATGCATGAAAAAGGTTGTGAACCAGATCTGTATAATTTAAATAAGAACAAATACAGGCCAGCCCAAACACTACACAACATGAACCAAAGTGAACATGATTATTTATTGTAACTGCAAGAACATGACGTCGGGGTTATGAAACCTGACAAAGGGGGAGGGGTTGTAATCATGGACTCTTCCACGTACAGTGACAAAATGTTGGCTATGTTAAACACAGGAAATTACATGGAAGTGTCCCTTAATTAATTAAATGCAGCATATAGGAAAATCTACAGCCAACTCACTGACATATTTTTAGAAAGAAGAATCGACCTTTCCTTACATAACTATCTTAACATCATTAGCCCAAGGATACCAGTGTACTTTGGTATTCCAAGATCCACAAGAACCTATCAGATCCACCTATGAGGCCCTTAGTGGATGGAAGACACTTCATTACCACTGCTTGCGCCCAATTTTTAGACCATGAGCTGAAAAAAATATTGCGTAATGAAAGCCAAATTTGTAAAGACTCCTGGGCTTTTTTAGAACAAATGAACAAAGCCAGGTATGACGCAAGTGACATCATGGTCACTATAGATGTAAAAGACCTGTACACGGTCATCCCACAAGAAATTGGTCTCGAGTGGGTGGGTGACCTACTGTTGTTATACAAAGTTAACCAGGAGAAAATTAATCTAATTTTGGAATTATTAGAATTATTAAAAAACAACTATTTCTCCTTTAAAGGCAGGTACTTTTTGCAGACCATAGGAGTGGCAATGGGTTCAGCTTGTGGTGGGGCATTCGCGAATATGGTAATGGCACACTGGGAAAGAAATTATGTATTCAGTCTCAGTACTATTCTAAGGTCAAACTGTATTATATATACCAAGATGACATTTGTTTTGGAAGAGTTTTTGAGATACCTTAACACCACCACTACATTCCTGCAGTTCACTTGGGTGATTAACCTGGATTATATGTATTACCTTGATGTCCACTTATACAAAGACACACATAATGAAAAGTATGCTACTAGGATCCACAGGAAAGAGACCTACTCAAACTCGTTCCTGCATTACACTTGCTCCCATCCCAAGCATCAAAAGAGGTCAGTAGTTAAAGGGCAATTAGTTCGAGCAGCCTGTATGATCTCCAGATAAGATTTTCTCATTGAATGCGACAACTTAAAAAACATGTTCTTGAGGAGGGAGTACCCAGCAGACTTGCTTAATGAGCTTATGCAGGAAGTGACAGTTAAAAGAAGAGTAGGGCATTTTAAGCCCATAGTTGGGGAAA
>NC_056746.1:658302213-658304713 GCF_019279795.1 Protopterus annectens
ACTGTCTGTCCCTGACATAGCCCCCCCACCCCATTGGGGAGGTGTCTGTGGTGACTGTGGCCTTGGGTTGCTGGGGGGAGAAGGGGGCGAGACCATTGTGATGGATTGTGTGTCATCCACCAATTTAAATCCTGTTTGCACCTGTGGGTTACTCGAATCATGGCTGAAAGAGGATGCAGAAAAGGATACCACTGGGTGAGCAGTAGCCATTGTAGAAGCCTCATGTGAAACCTGGCCAGGGGAACAATGGTGATGGAGGCTGCCATGGAACCCAACAGCTGTAGAACCAAGTGAGCCATGGATTTTTCCTTTAAAGGATTGGAATTAGTTGTTGCTTTATCCTTAGAATTCTGTGCTCTGGAATAGCAGCTCTGCAGTTTTTTTGTGTCCAAGATAACCCCTATGAATTCTGTTGACTGAGATGGGGTGAGATTGGACTTTTGCCAGTTTATGTTTATGCCCAGCCTTTGAGCAGCGAGGAGAAAATATGCCAGGGCTTTTTCCAGTAGATGTCTGGTGGGGGCGGAAATGAGCCAGTCATCTAGGTATGGAAACACCTGGAATCCTTGAAGTCGCAAATGAGCTGTGACAACTGCCATGCACTTTGTGAACACTCTGGGGGCTGTAGAGAGTCCGAATGGCAGTACTCTGAACTGGTAGTGACTGGGCTCCCACACAGAAGTGCAGAAATCTTCTTGATGGCCTGTCCACTTTTATGTGGTAGTACGCATCTTGAAGATCTATCGAACACATCCAATCATCTTTTTCCAAAAGCGGGAGGATAGACTGTATTGTGACCATCCGGAATTTTTGTACTCTCACAAACTTGTTCAATACACTGAGATCCAAAATTGGTCTCCAGTCCCCGGTTTTCTTTGGCACTAAAAATAGTCTTGAGTAGAATCCGGATCCTATCTGGTTCGGAGGGACTATTTGGATGGCTCTCTTTCCTAGCAGCTTTTCTATCTCTAGTGCTGCTTCTTCCCTTTGACTGGGTGGAACATCGGGAAGGTTTTTTGAAGGGGCAGGACAAAGATTGAAGGGGATATGATAACCTCTGGTTATAATCCTTTGTACCCAAGAATCGGTAGTGATGGTTAGCCAGGCAGAAGGATACAAGGAGAAACGTCTGCCAACCACCTCCAGAGGAAAGGAGTTGGGCCACTCTTCAGGAGTGCTTGTAGGATTGACCAGGGAAAGAATCCCTTGAACCCTGGTTACACGGACCCCCTCTGCCCCGAAAGGAGCGTCTTCCCTGTGAGTTTCCCCCTCTGCCTCTGGGGGAGAACTCGGCGTGTGTGCCACGGAAAGGATCCTGAGATTTCTTGAACCATATCTTCCCACTCTTTTGGTTTCAGGAGAAAGCGCATTGAGGGGAAGAATAATGGACACCTACGGCAGAAAGGGTCTTACCATCCTGTTCACATCTGGCCAGTGTGCTTTTAACTTTGGGCCCAAACAATGAGGAGGCCTCAAAGAGGGCGTTAAGAAAGGAAGCATTAAAGGGTTCTGCAAAATTGCACAAGCGCATCCAGGCGTGTCATCTCAAGACCGCAGCTGAACCCGCTGCTCTAGCTGCTCCTTCTGATACATGAGATATCAATCACATAGAGGAGTTAGATATAGATTCAATGGTGGCCATCTGAGAGGCCACTTTATCACAGATCTCATCAGACACAGCACCAGCCAAGGTTTCAGAAACCTCAGAAATCAGATCCCTTTGAAGCCTGGTAAAATGTGCCATATAATTCAAGTGCGCTTCCCTATCCTGTCCAGGGCCCGGGACTCTTTGTTAGGTGGATGGACAGTCTGGCTTTCTTCTTCTGGCAGATCCTTTTTTGTTGCGGCCGCCACAACTAAAGCATCCACAGGAAGACCTTTGGACCAATGGGGATCCGAAGCAGGAGGGGACAAAATCTTATCTGGTCTCCGGGGAATAGCTTAGTCGGTATCAGGAGCCTTCCAAGCACGCTGCACGATGAGCTGGACAAGTTCATCGGCAGGTGGAGTAACCCAGTAGGTAGGGGGCTGGGTGCGAAAGGCCTGCAGGAACACAGATTCCTCAGAGGTCAGATTAGAGGACTGCCAGTCACCTCACTGTTTCAGGATTTTGAGGCTATCACTAAAGGATATCTCAGAGGGTGACCAAGGGGATCCTTCCCCCTCATTGAAATTTGTGTCTTCAGTGAGGGACTCCTCTGTGGAGTCCATGTGCTTCCTCTTACACAAACCTTTTTGGTGGACCTCCTCAGCGGGAGAAGCTGGAGAAGACAGCGGAAAAGGGGATTCCTGTGGGAATATATCCTGAGGCCCTTGCACCCGGTGTCCGCTAGGTGCGACTTGTGAAACCAGTGTACCAGAGGAGGGCGGAGGTACAGACAGTCCAGTATCGCCAGCAGCAGCGAAAGCCTTCTCCATCAGTTGGAAGGCTGGTCCACCCAAAGAGGAGTGCATGTCTAGGACAGGGGTCACCCCTCCCCTGAGTGGCTCAGCCTGCTGA
>NC_056746.1:658309713-658314713 GCF_019279795.1 Protopterus annectens
CTTCATTCTTGCTGGATGGGACAGCGTCCTAGCACCTCTATCCTGGGTGGCTCAATGGAACAGACTCTTGAGAACGGTGGAACCAAAATTTGCTCTGTCTCTGGAGGCCAAGTCTAATTTGTAATGTGAAACAAAGGTATGAGGAGAGGCCCATGTGGCTGCTGCACAAATAGTGTCTATTGGAAGTCTAGCTTGAAAAGCTGTAGATGTAGCTAGAGCTCTGGTAGAATGGGCTTTTGGCTTAGAAATCAACTCTTTGCCTCTGAGCTGATAAATGTAAGTGATCACAGAAGACAGCCATCTAGATAAAGTTACCTTGGAAACTGGAAGGCCTTTCCTGTTCTCTGCATAGGATAGAAACAGTTGATCAGATTTCCTAAAAATGTTAGTTTTGTCCAGATAATATCTGAGCTGGCGGTGAACATCAAGACAATGTAACTTTTGTTCTGCTCTATCAGAATAATTCGGGAAAAACACTGGAAGATCAATAGAATGATTTAGGTTCGTCTGCGATGCCACTTTTGGTAAGAAAGAAGGATTAGTCCTTAGAGATACCCTATCTTTGTGGAATATTAAATAGGGAGGACGAATGCAGAGAGCATGAAGCTCAGACACTCTCCTGGCAGAAGTAATGGCGACAAGAAAAAGTGTCTTCCAAGAAAGCAATTTCAAAGAACAGGCAGCTGCGAGTTCGAAAGGAGGAAGAATCAGGGATGTTAAAATTAAATTTAGATCCCACTGTGGTGAGGGGTCTCTAATCGGTGGTTTCAGTAAAAAGATACCTCGAAGGAATGCCTTGCAAAGTTTATGTGACATAATGTTGTGGTCCAAAAGGCCTATATGAAAATTTGAAATGGCTGCCAGTTATACTTTCACTGTGGAAGAAGAGGATCCTGAATGAAAAATCTCAGCTAGGAAGTCCAATACCGAATGAATTGAAGCAGTATAGGGGTCTATGTTCCTAGCTTTTGCCCAGAAAGAGAAACGTCGCCATTTACTAGTGTAAATCTTTCTGGTAGAAGATTTTAGGGAAGCTACTATGATATCCCAGACAGGATTAGAAATCATAGGAAGCCTGGCTAAGGATGGAAGTGGAGCAACCAAGCAGTGAGGTTGAGAGAAGGTATGGATTGGTGCAGCTGCCCCGACTGGTGGGTCAGAAGATCTGGAACCGGGTCCAGATGCCATGGCTGTACCAAGAGATAATGATGTAGGAACGGAAACCATATCTGTCGAGGCCAATAAGGGGCAATGAGAATCAACTTGGCTCTCAAAGCGGTTGCTTTCTGAATTAGCTGAGGTATCAGCGGAAAAGGGGGAAAAGCATAAAGAAGTCCCCGGGGCCAATCTTGGGTTAGAGCGTCTCTGGGGGGATGGCCTGGAAGGGGGAAGAGAGAGAAGAAGTCTGGGCATTTGCTGTTTTGAGGTGTAGCGAAAAGGTCGCAGCAAGGAAGGCCCCACTTCTGAAAAATCTCTTCCGTCACTGATTGTTTGAGAGACCACTCGTGAGGCATGAGAATAGCTCTGCTCAATCTGTCCGCTATGATGTTGGATTTCCCGGGGATGTGCGTTGCTATCAGAAACTGGTGAGAAGAGATTGCCCATTGCCAAAGTCTGAGAGCCTCTCGACACAGTGGATAGGACTTGGTTCCACCCTGTTTGTTTATATACCACACTACGGACATATTGTCCGTTTGGATTGCAATAGTTCCCAGGGGAAGAGAGTCGTTGAGGGCTTGCAATGTTAAAAGCACCGCTCTCATCTCCAGGACATTTATGTGCAGATGGTACTCAAAAGGTTGCCAAGTACCATGGACCATTCTGCCCTGATAATGCCCCCCCCCCCGATCAGGGAGGCGTCCGATGTAACCGTGGCAACCAGAGCAAGAGGAACAAAAGGTCTGCGTTGATGGACTTGAGGGGACGATATCCACCAAGTCAGATGCCTTTTGCAAGTTGGAGTTACTATGATCTCGTGACGCATGGGAAGTTGTTGAAAAGACCATTGGGTGAATAGCATCCATTGTAGAAGACGCATGTAAAAGCGGGCAAGGGGAAGAAGTGTTATGGTGGCCGCCATAAGACCCAATACCTTCAGAGCAAATCTGGCCTGAATTTTGTTGCTGAGAAGAATCACCTGGACGTGTCTTTGAATGTCCAAGATCCTTTGGTCTGTTAACTTTGCTGAAAGTTGTACGGTGTCCAATCTTGCGCCTATAAAAGTAATAGATTGTCAAGGCGACGAGGCAGATTTTTCGAAATTTATAGAAATTCCTAGCCCTCTGCAAATGTGAATGGTGTAATCTCTGGCTTGGAGAAGCTGATGCCTGGTGGTGGTAGTGAGGAGCCAGTCATCTAGATATGGAAACACCTGGAATCCTTGACGTCTCAGGTGAGCCGTAACCACTGCCATACATTTGGTGAACACTCTGGGGGCTGTAGTGAGTCCAAAGGGCAGGGCTCTGAATTGGAAGTGACTGGTCCCCAGCCGAAAGCGGAGAAATCTTCTGGAGCGTATGTGAATTTTTATGTGATAGTACGCATCCTGAAGATCTATCGAGCACATCCAATTGTCCTTGCCCAGAAAGGGCAGAATGGACTGAAGCGTGACCATCCAGAATCTTGATTTCTTTACAAACTTGTTTAGTTTGCTCAGATCTAATATTGGTCTCCAGTCCCCTGTCTTTTTTGGAACTAAAAAGAACCTTGAGTAGATTCCGGATCCTATTTGGTCCGCTGGGACTGGCTGGATGGCTCTTTTTACTAGCAGTTTTGATATTTCTAGTACTGCTAGTTCCCTTAGACCGGGTGGAATGTCTGGAAGGGTTCCCTTTTGTTGAACTGGGGTTTGAATAAAGGGAATTTTGTAACCCTCGGATATAATCGACTGTACCCATCTGTCTTGAGAAAGGGAAAGCCAGGCTATTGGGTACAGCGATAATTTTCCCCCGACTGCCTCCGAAGGCGGACAATCGGGCAACATCTCAGGGATGCTGGAAGGGTTTGTCAGAAAGAGGCTCTCTGCTACCCTGATTCTGCGGACCCCCTCTGCCCCTAGGGCGGCATCTATTATTGTTACCCCCTCTGCCTCTGGGGGGTAAACTGACTTCGTGCGTCAGGCGTGACTCCTTGAGATTTGCAGAACCACATTTTCCCTCCCTTCTGCCCTTTGGGGTAAAGTCTTGAAGGGGTGGAGAAACGGACTCCTACGGCAGAAAGAGTCTTGCCATCTTGTTCACATCTAGTCAAAGTGTCTTTCACTTGAGGTCCGAACAAGGTCGAACCATCAAAAGGGGAGTTTGTGAAGGACGCCTTGAAGGGGTCTTCAAAATTACAAAGCCGCATCCAGGACTGACGCCTTAAAGCCACTCCTGTGCCTGCGGCCCTACTCGCTCCATCGGCTGCATAAGAAATGAGCCACATGGAGGAGTTAACAATGGAGTTAAGGATTCCTAGCTGCGAGCTAATCTTATCCTGAGACCCAGCAGCTGACGGATCCTGTAAAACTTCTCCCAACTCTTTAAGAACATCTCTTTGAAGGCGGGTGAAGTGGCATAAGTAGTTCAGCGATCTCATGGCAAAAGTCGCTGAAGAAAAAATCCGCTTGCCGTACCTGTCCATAGTCCTAGAATCCTTGTTAGGAGGATGGACAGGTACTGAAGGATCAGCTAATTCCTTCTTGGTGGCAGCAGCCACCACCATGGCATCAACTGGGACACCCTTTGTTAAATATTGTCTATCTGGTGGGGCCGTAATGAATTTTGAAGGCCTCCTAGGGATAGGTTCCACCGAATCCGGAGCCATCCACGCCTTCTGAGCCACTACCTCCATAAGAGGGTCGAAAGGCGGAGACACCCAGGAGGTGGAGGGTCGAGATCCGAACGCCTCCAGGTATACTGACTCGTCCTCGGGAGGATTAAGGGAGGGCCAGTTCCCCCTCTGCTTAAGGAGTTCAAGGATGTCTGAGAATGAGACATCCTCAGAGGAGGACCTTGGGGATCCCTCCAACTCATCCAGGTCAGTATCAGATGTAGTAGACTCAGGGGAATCTAGATGTTTCCTCTTACATGTCCTCTTACACGGGGGTTCACCTGACGGATCAGGAGAAGCCTCGGAAGAGGAAGATATTCCCAATGCGGAAACCTGAGGCGTTGGATCTCTGGGTCCGGGAGCAAGAGAGTGGGAAGAGACGTCAGCAGGCACTGTAGTGGGAGGAGCTGATGGAACTGTCCGTTGACTAAGCCCAGGGGCTAGTACACTCCTCATCACCTCGAAGGCTCCCCCGTCAGAGAGACCAGAAAGTTCCCGCTCCGAAGAGATAGGAACCCCAGGCCTCACCGAGAGGGAAGGCTCCGAGGCAAATGTCGGGGCCAAGCTCACCAACGCCGAAGCTCCGAGAGGGAGAATGGTGTCGGACAAGGGTCCGATGCCACTCGCCCCCTCGGAGCCGATGAGAGAGACCAGATGCCCGGATCCCTCCAATGAAGGCCTCAAGGAGGAAATCGGAGCAGAGGACGATGGAGCTGAAAGGGGTGGTATCGGCTCCGAAGCTACAACGGTGACGGTTCCGAGGAGCTCCGGCTCCGAGCTCTGTAAGAGAGTCGAAGGAGGAATATTTGGTGGATGTGAAATAGCTACCGTCTGTTGAGATGGGCTATGGAGTATTTGGGCCAATGCCTGAGACTTTAATAGTCTATTCACCACTCTCTCGAGGTTGTGATCAGACAGCCTGGACGACCGAGAAGAACGGCTCCGATGGCTCCGCTCCGAGAGCAGGGGTGATCTCAGAGCCGAACGTATCGACTCTAATGAAGGGGATCGAGATCTCTTTTTTGAGATTGATGGAGCCAACGGAGCCGAGGATACGTCAGCTCCAGCCGGAGCCGACACTGAATGTCTGGATTGGGCAGTATTGGTGCCGGATGGAGCCAATACTGAGACTGCTAAGGTGGAAGGATCGGCTCCGGCCGGAGCCGATCTCGACCCTGGTGAGGGTGAAC